>NC_060197.1:4142370-4163685 GCF_021184085.1 Oncorhynchus gorbuscha
AGCGATGACTAGAAACGATTCGGTTGACCGTTTTATGTGTGGATTAATTGTCGGAGTAGAGGACCTTGTGCATTTCAGGTAAAATAACAACTCAACGTTTATATCCCAAGACAAATTAGCTAGCAACAGCAAGCTAGCTAAATAGGACAAATTAGCTAGCAACTGCAAGCTAGCTAGCTAAATTGCCATAAATGTTTAATACTTTTTGACCTGTCCCCAAATGAATATAATTTGTTTTGATATTTTAACCTACGTGTCTTGATCGCGTTTGGGGGCACAACATCAATTTTGGCACGATGGCGCATGCGTGTGGCCAGTTTGGGTATGGTGTAACCCTTGCTACTAACCCTAACCCTTTATCATCATTCTAACCTTAACCCTAAACCCTCTAGAAATAGAATTTGACCTCGTGGGAACTAACAAAATGTGCCCAGTTGTTCAAATTTAGTTTGTTTACTAATAGTTAAACATGTCCACACACACACACGCACAAACGCACACACGCACGCACGCACACACGCATGCACACACGCACGCACACACACAGGCACGCACACACACGGCACACACACACGCACACACACACACACACACACACACACACACACACACACACACACACACACACACACACACACACACACACACACACACACACACACACACACACACACACACACACACACACACACACACACACACACACACACACACACACACACACACACACACACACACACACACACACACACACACACAGATGTAGATGAATTAGTACATCTAACATCGAGTAGCCCTTATAATTCACAAGGCCATGGCCTGTGATTATTGGTATTTAACCCCATTCTGGGGTAACAACAAAAACATGGACTGAAATAACCTCTAAAATCTCCATGATATGACACTCTTTCAATCCCTCTCCAACCTTAGTAACCCCTACTCAACGAATACAAAACCACCTCTGATGACAGCAAGACAAAATACAATCCTTTTCAATCGTTCTCTTCATTATCAGTCAGGACTGACATACAACAGGCTCTTGTCACAGGCTGTAACATCTGCAACACAGCGGGATTAAATTATCCAATCTCAGAGGAATATCCAACTCACCCCTGGAAAAGCACAAGATCCCTTCCTGTATAATTGAATAGGCTTTGGCTCCAAGCCCCTGCCAACTGCCACCCTCTGGATGTATTTACAAGCTCCAAGCATCAACACACTTTTAGAAAACAGGCTCCAAAAGGGTTCTGAAGCTGTCCCCGTAGGAGAACCCTTTTTGGTTTCAGATAGAACCCTTTTTGTTTACAGGTAGAACTCTTTTGGGTTCCATGTAGAACTCTCTGTGGAAAGGGTTCTTACATGGAACGCAAAAGAGTTCTACTGGATCCAAAAGGGTTCTACCTGGAACCAAAAGGGGTTCTCACAGGGTTCTCCTACCGTGACAGCCAAATAACCCTTTTTGGTTCTAGTTAGCACCTTGTCTCCTAAGAGTTTAGACTATCTGACTAAAAAAATATCTTAATATACAATCAAATAAACTTCAAACTGTTCACGTAATGAATTGTAAGAGATCAAATCGCCGATCATCTAAAAGTATGTGGAAAACGAATAGCAAGCTAAATAATGTAATTGAACAATGCCTTTTTGGATGTATTTTTAAATGATCTATTTATTTGTTTACTTGTGACCTTTTTTCAAAACAAGTTTCCTAACCTCAGTCCTGCGTTGTGGTGAGAGGTGACCCTGGCCAGGCCTGGTCTCTGTCCTGCTATGCCCTTCAGGGGCCACTTATGGTCTATCCCTGGAGATAGGAAGGCTCCCTGCCATGTTACTCAGTTGTATATGAACATGTCAGAGAGGCAGTTTAGACAAGCTGCTCTGCTTTGTGTGCCGCCAACACAGAGTGCCACCGGCATACAGATAACAGTTTGTAGTATGTTCTGTATGTCCTTGTGCTGTCTCTACTGGCGGACATTTGAAACTGTGTGATGGATCATTCTGTCACGCTCAGACTGATGCACACACACACACACACACACACACACACACACACACACACACACACACACACACACACACACACACACACACACACACACACACACACACACACACACACACACACACACACACACACACACACACACACACACACACACACACACACACACACACACACTTAGATTTTGCGTATACATTGATATATACAGGTTTCTTTTTTTGACACTGAATTTCAAACGGGAAGTACGTGAATTCAGTCAGCCCTATTTTCCCTTAGAATTCGTCTTGTGCAGTGCAGAGCTCTCTATCCAACTGTCCTTTTCATGTTCGGTCTATTTGTTCTCCTGGCTGTGCGCTTCTTTGTAAGTCTTATGTCTCAACAGTTGCATCACAAATCTCATTCATCAGAGCCAAACCCAACATGGCTGCAGGATACATGTTCTCTTATGAGCCGTAGAGTAAAAACAAAGGAAAGGGACCACATCATAAACCTCTCTCTCTCTCTCTCTCTCTCTCTCTCTCTCTCTCTCTCTCTCTCTCTCTCTCTCTCACTCACACTCTCACACACACACACACACACACACACACACACACACACACACACACACACACACACACACACACACACACACACACACACACACACACACACACACACACACACACACACACACACACACACACACACACACACACACACACACACACACACACACACACACACACATGCTCACACACACACATCCACACTCGCATCCATATTCATCTAGCTGACCTAATGTTTTTGTATTGGCAGAGGAGGAGATGTTTGAATGTCTTTTTGAAAGTGACATTGCAGAGGGCATAGCAGGCGGGGTTGATGGTGCTGTTGATGTAGCACAGCCAGTAGCCGATAGTCCAGACTGTACTGGGGATGCAGCTGGAGCAGAAGGTGTTGATGAGCACCATGACATTGTAAGGGGTCCAGGTGGCCACAAAGGCCACCAGGATGGCCATGATGGTACGGGTCACCTTCTTCTCCCGAGACGGTGGCGCTTTCTTCTTCTTGGGCGGCTGCTTGGTCATCTTCACGATTTTCCGCGCCACGTGGTTCTGCTTCTCCGTGGCGGGGACGATCTCCACCGTGGCGTTGGAGGGCGTGTAGCAGTCCCCCTTGGGAGACTTGGTCTTAATCTTGATGCAGGTGAGTTTGGAGCCGCCTGCCTTGGCCCGGTGGCGGGTTGGTTGCTGAACGAGCTCGGTGTTGCAGTTTGCTCTGGATGGCACCGCTTCTTCTTCTTTGTGGTTGGATGCCGCTGCACTGCCAGATGTCGAGTCGTTGGAGCTCTCTTTCTCCTCTCCGTGGGCACAGTTCTCCCTACCCCTGTCCACGCCCTCCATCTCCCCCTCTCCACCCGTGGTGGACGGGCCCTTGCCGTTCTGCAGTTTACCGTCGTGCTGGTTGGCCACGTCATCTATGGCTTCGGTCCTGCCCTGCTCTGTGTCCTCTGCTGTCACGTTGTTGTTGATGGGCTTGGCAGAATTACTGCACCTTGCCTGCTCGTGGGACAGGGCCTCTGGGTTGGGCCCTGACGGCTTCCTGGTCTCTTTCTTCACCCGGCTTTTACTGGCTATAGAGATCTGTATGTAGAGAATGACCATGATGATAACGGGCAGGTAGAAGGCTGCGATGGCCGTGCCGAAGGTGACTGCTGCATTAGAGAAGAACTGAATGTAACACTCCCTCTCAGGCACTGTCCGCCCGCCCACGATGAACTGCCAGAAAAGGATGGCCGGGGCCCACAGAATGAAGGACAGGACCCAGGCAGCAGCAATCATCATCCCTGCCATCTTGGTGGTCCTTTTGACAGGGTAGCTGAGGGGCTTTGTGACACAGAAGTATCTGTCAAAACTGATGATGAGTAGGTTCATGACAGATGCGTTACTCACTACATAGTCCAAGGCTAGCCACAGATCACACACCACAGGCCCTAAGGGCCAGTAGCCAATCACTATGTATACTGTATACAAGTTCATGGAACACAGCCCGATGATTAGGTCAGCACACGCAAGGCTGAATAAAAAGTAGTTGTTGACAGTCTGTAGGTTCCTATTGACCTTAATGGAAAGCATGACCAGGATATTTCCAATAACGGTGACCAGGCTGAGGGACCCAGCCACCAATACGATGAACACCACCTCCACAGTCTTGTATGGGCTTTCGGGTTCAGTGACAGGCCCTGCGTCAGTGCCTTCTGAGGCATTCCAGTAGGTGAAGTTGGTGAAATTGAACATCTCCATTGCATCTGGTCTTGGGGATGTTCTTCTATTCAGTTGGAGTTCAGGCGTTGAATCGCCTTTGCACCTATGGAGGGAAACAGAGGAAAATAATGGATTAGATAATTAAGTAGCCTACATGCATCCATCAAAATTTGAATTTAGAGAAACTACTGAAAACTAGGGCTACTTCCACACATATAACATCATTAACATGTATCGTTATTTAATAATAATGAATGTGTGCGACAAGGTGATTAGCGGAGATGTGCTATGAAAACAAAGTTGTTTACAAACAACGACGAGGACTAATGAGATTGTCGAGTTAAAACAAGACATTCGACAACTTGCTGGTGGTATACTGCTGTTGAAAACAGGCCTGGTAAACAAAAACTATTGTAGCCGACATGGGAGGAGATACTTTCAACAGGACAACGGGACAACCAGAAGTTGGAGAGGAAGCCACATACTGACAACAGTTACAAGAGAGACCCTTTTTGTCTCAACAAAAGAAAACACCGCAAATGAGATGCATTTCCTCTGATTGTTTACAAAAAGCAATGGAATTGACAGACCAATACATTTGTCTCTTGTGTTGTGTTAGGTTATCTTACATGCATGGTCCTTCTGTAGCTCAGTTGGTAGAGCATGGCGCTTGTAACGCCAGGGTAGTGGGTTCGATCCCCAGGACCACCCATACGTAGAATGTATGCACACATGACTGTAAGTCGCTTTGGATAAAAGTGTCTGCTAAATGGCATATATTATATTATTATTATCATGCAACAACATCTATTACTGTTAGGCAATGATTCAGTGTAGGCCTAACAGGGCCATGCAGACCTAGCAGGAGCTCCCCACATCTACAGTAGCAAAACACTCTCTCACTATGCTGTTCCTTCCACCATTTCACTTCATGTTTTCACCCTGTACCTGATAAGTGTGTTTCAGGCAGGTAAGAGCTGGTAGTATTATATCCAGATGTGTTTCAGGCAGGTAAGAGCTGGTAGTATTATATCCAGATGTGTTTCAGGCAGGTAAGAGCTGGTAGTATTATATACAGCTGTTTGGGGGACAGGCTCTGCAGCTCAAAGAAAAGACAAATTGATCCATGTGTTTTCAGGCCCCTAGTATTTTACCTTGTTTCGTGGCCTGTAGTCTATCCTGTTAGCCTGCCTCAGACGAAGCTACCAGTCTCACTGTAAAGTGTTTGGAGGGAACATGCTCTCAGAGGGAGGCTCTGCACGTTTGCTACATCTCTGACAGTTTAATAATGGTTCAGCCGATGGCAGGGCGATCTCATTTGGTGTACAGCATCTGACTGAGTTACTCAGATTGTCTCTGAGTAATTTGTCACTTTGAGTAGTTGTTTTGTGATACTGGATGGTTCAGGGCCCTGTTTGACTGTCACAATGCACAATTGGTTGATGTGAATGGGACTTAATGAGGAGGTATTGGCTGACAGCTCATTATCTGACACTGAACAACTCCTTCTATCTTAGGTCCTGCTTTTAGGCTTTTCCCCCTTTAACAGTTGAACACAGCCTCTGAATAACTAGCGATACAGTAATTTACTTATCTGCTCTGACAGAAATCCATAATCATTGCATTAGGCACAGAGCTAAGCTGGACTAATCCCCATCAAATGTTTAAGTCCACCAATTTATATGTTAAAACATCCAACAATACAAACAGGACACACTTGTGGCTCACTAGAGAGAAGTGGATTAGAGAAAGGAAGTGGATGATTCAGTGAGGAGAGACTGAGGATGGGGGAGTCAGTATGTCCCTCGGCACATCTTTGTCCACCTCCAGCTTACATAAGCCTCGTCCTACACCTGAAATCTCTGCCATAACAGCCAAAGCTTTGCCCTTCCGGAACCAAACAGAGACAGTCCCAAATCCCTTCTCTGTATTACCATGGCACATAAATGTGGCTTAAGGGCCTCTAGAGAAAGTCTTCTTCTAAATGTCTCCTCACCTTGTCATGGTGACATCACCCTGCTGAAGACATTGCATTCACACTCTACGGAGCCCAGGCAGTCAGTATTTGACATTTCCCTTGAGAGGATGGGACACAGATGCCTGATGCACGATCCGGGGCTGCAGTCTGGTTACTCATTTGACTAAATGGGTAACACCTTATTTGTAGATGCTCTACGGACTATCAGTAACATTTCAACTAACTATCTACTAACCCTAACGCTAGTCCTAACACTAACCGTAACCCTTGTCCTAACCCTAAACTTAAGCCTTACCTTAGCCCTTATTTTAAACCTAACCTTAACCCTAACCCTAGCAAGCAGTTGCTTATCAACAGATAATTTGTTGATAGTATGGCCATTTGTAAAGTATCCGGGCTATCCAAATTAAATGTGACCTAGATGGTGTTCAACAATCGAGTTGGGGTGGGCGTGAGTTGGGGTGGGGCGTGAGTTGGGGTGGGCATTCTATTTTGTGTATTCTAGGTTTTGTATTTCTGTGTTTTCCCTGGTATGGTTCCAAATCATAGGGAGCTGTCGATCGTTGTCTCTGATTGAGAACCATACTTAGGCAGCCTGTTACCCCACTATGGGTTGTGGGTAGTTGTTTTCTGTGTCTGTGTCTTACCATACAGAACTGTTTCGGTTTTCATTTATTTCTCTTGTTCTTTTGTATTCAGGTTTTGGTTATATTTAATTAAAATATGGACACTTACCACTCTGCGCATTGGTCCGATCTTTCCTACTCCTCCTCTTCTGACCATTACACCATGTTCATAGCACGTAATGACTACATACTTGTTGGATGCCTTTGCAGTTTGATTTGGTTGCGTTTCAGATTATTTTGTGCCCAATAGAAATGGATGGTAAATAATGTATTGTGTCATTTTGGAGTCACTTTTATTGTAAATAAGTATAGAATATGTTTCTAAACACTTCTACATTGATGTGGATGCTACCATGATTACGGATAATCCTGTGAATAATGATGAGTGAGAAAGTTACAGAGGGTCAGAGATCATACCCCCAAGACTTGTGTCTTGCCCAACTCACGCCTCCCCCTTGAGCTTAATGAGCTGGCCTAGGTTATCCCTGCTTCAGGCCTATTACCCACGGGCATTGCCCTTCCAGCCCAGTCCCGATCCCAGCATCCCACTGATACCAGTGGCGTAGAGCTCAGCAGCCGACAGCTGGAGTGGAAGAAACCTTTTTATTAAAAAACACTCAGTGGGGTGTCCAGCTCAGGGGTAGGGCGATCCATAGTTCATCAGGCTCTCCCAGGACCATAAGGCCAGGGAAACTATAAGACCAGAGAAACTATAAGACCAGAGAAACTATACGATCAGGGGAACTGACCAGAGAAACTATACGATCAGGGGAACTGACCAGGGAAACTATACGACCAGGGGAACTACAAGACCAGGGAAACTATACGATCAGGGGAACTATAAGACCAGGGAAACTATATGACCAGGGGAACTATAAGACCAGGGAAACCATAAGACCAGAGAAACTATAAGACCAGGGGAACTATAAAACCAGGGAACTATAAAACCAGGGGAATTATAAAACCAGGGAAACTATAAGACCAGGGGAACTATATGACCAGGGGAACTATAAGACCAGGTACTATAATTCCAGGGAAACTATATGACCAGGGGAACTATATGACCAGGGGAACTATAAGACCAGGGAAACTATACGATCAGGGGAACTGACCAGGGAAACTATAAGACCAGGGAAACTATAAAACCAGGGAAACTATAAGTCCAGGGAAACTATAAGACCAGGGGAACTATATGACCAGGGGAACTATATGACCAGGGGAACTATATGACCAGGGGAACTATTAGACCAGGGGAACTATTAGACCAGGGAAACTATAAAACCAGGGAAACTATAAGACCAGGGAAACTATAAGACCAGGGAAACTATACGACCAGGGGAACTATATGACCAGGGAAACTATACAACCAGGGGAACTATAAGACCAGGGAAACTATACGACCAGGGGAACTATAAGACCAGGGGAACTATAAGACCAGGTAAACTATAAGACCAGGGAAACTATAAGACCAGGGAAACTATACGATCAGGGGAACTATACGACCAGGGGAACTATACGACCAGGGGACTATAAGACCAGGGAAACTATACGACCAGAGAAGCTATACGACCAGGGGAGCTATAAGACCAGGGGAACTATAAGACCAGGGAAACTATAAGACCAGAGAAACTATACGACCAGGGGAACTATAAGACCAGGGGAACTATAAGACCAGGGAAACTATACAACCAGGGGAACTATAAGACCAGGGAAACTATAAGACCAGGGGAACTATAAGACCAGGGAAACTATAAGACCAGGGGAACTATAAGACAAGGGAAACTATAAGACCAGGGGAAATATACGATCAGGGGAACTGACCAGGGAAACTATACGACCAGGGAAACTATAAGACCAGGGGAACTATAAGACCAGAGAAACTATACGACCAGGGGAACTATAAGACCAGGGAAACTATAAGATCAGGAAACTATAAGAATAGGGAAACTATACGATAAGGGGAACTGACCAGGGAAACTATACGACCAGGGGAACTATAAGACCAGGGGAACTATATGACCAGGGGAACTATAAGACCAGGTAAACTATAAGACCAGGGAAACTATAAGACCAGGGAAACTATATGACCAGGGGAACTATAAGACCAGGGAAACTATACGATCAGGGGAACTGACCAGGGAAACTATAAGACCAGGGAAACTATATGACCAGGGGAAATATATGACCAGGGGAACTATAAGATCAGGGAAACTATACGATCAGGGGAACTGACCAGGGAAACTATAAGACAAGGGAAACTATAAAACCAGGGAAACTATAATACCAGGGAAACTATATGACCAGGGGAACTATATGACCAGGGGAACTATAAGACCAGGGAAACTATACGATCAGGGCAACTGACCAGGGAAACTATAAGACCAGGGAAACTATAAAACCAGGGAAACTATAATACCAGGGAAACTATACGATCAGGGGAACTGACCAGGGAAACTATAAGACCAGGGAAACTATACAATCAGGGGAACTGACCAGGGAAACTATAAGACCAGGGAAACTATAAAACCAGGGAAACTATAAGACCAGTGAAACTATAAGACCAGGGGAATTATATGACCAGGGGAACTATATGACCAGGGGAACTATTAGACCAGGGGAACTATTAGACCAGGGAAACTATAAAACCAGGGAAACTATAAGACCAGGGAAACTATAAGACCAGGGAAACTATAAGACCAGGGGAACTATATGACCAGGGGAACTATAAGACCAGGGAAACTATAAGACCAGAGAAACTATACGACCAGGGGAACTATAAGACCAGGGGACCTATAAGGCCAGGGGAACTATAAGACCAGGGAAACTATACAACCAAGGGAATTATATGACTAGGGAAACTATAAGACCAGGGGAACTATAAGACAAGGGAAACTTTAAGACCAGGGGAACTATAAGACCAGGGAAACTATAAGACCAGGGAAACTATAAGATCAGGGAACTATAAGAATAGGGAAACTATACGATAAGGGGAACTGACCAGGGAAACTATACGACCAGGGGAACTATAAGACGAGGGGAACTATATGACCAGGGGAACTATAAGACCATGGAAACTATAAGACCAGGGGAACTATAAGACCAGGAAAAGTATAAAACCAGGGAAACTATAAGACCAGGGAAACTATACGATCAGGGGAACTATATGACCAGGGGAACTATAAGACCAGGGAAACTATACGATCAGGGGAACTGACCAGGGAAACTATAAGATCAGGGAAACTATAAAACCAGGGAAACTATAATACCAGGGAAACTATATGACCAGGGGAACTATATGACCAGGGGAACTATAAGAACAGGGAAACTATACGATCAGGGGAACTGACCAGGGAAACTATAAGACCAGGGAAACTATAAAACCAGAGAAACTATAATACCTGGAAAACTATATGACCAGGGGAACTATATGACCAGGGGAACTATAAGACCAGGGGAACTATAAGACCAGGAAAAGTATAAAACCAGGGAAACTATAATACCAGGGAAACTATATGACCAGGGGAACTATATGACCAGGGGAACTATAAGACCAGGGAAACTATACGATCAGGGGAACTGACCAGGGAAACTATAAGACCAGGGAAACTATAAAACCAGGGAAACTATAATACCAGGGAAACTATATGACCAGGGGAACTATATGACCAGGGGAACTATAAGAACAGGGAAACTATATGATCAGGGGAACTGACCAGGGAAACTATAAGACCAGGGAAACTATAAAACCAGGGAAACTATAATACCTGGAAAACTATATGACCAGGGGTACTATATGACCAGGGGAACTATAAGACCAGGGAAACTATACGATCAGGGGAACAGACCAGGGAAACTATAAGACCAGGGAAACTATAAAACCAGGGAAACTATAAGACCAGGGAAACTATAAGACCAGGGGAACTATATGACCAGGGGAACTATATGACCAGGGGAACTATTAGACCAGGGGAACTATTAGACCAGGGAAACTATAAAACCAGGGAAACTATAAGACCAGGGAAACTATAAGACCAGGGAAACTATAAGACCAGGGGAACTATATGACCAGGGGAACTATAAGACCAGGGAAACTATAAGACCAGGGAAACTATACGATCAGGGGAACTGACCAGGGAAACTATATGACCAGGGGAACTATAAGACCAGGGGAACTATAAGACCAGGGAAACTATAAGACCAGGGAAACTATAAGACCAGGGAAACTATACGATCAGGGAACTATACGACCAGGGGAACTATACGACCAGGGGAGCTATAAGAACAGGGAAACTATAAGAACAGAGAAACTATACGACCAGGGGAACTATAAGACCAGGGGAACTATAAGACCATGGAAACTATACAACCAGGGGAACTATAAGACCAGGGAAACTATAAGACCAGGGAAACTATAAGACCAGGGGAACTATAACACAAGGGAAACTATAAGACCAGGGGAACTATACGATCAGGGGAAGTGACCAGGGAAACTATACGACCAGGGAAACTATAAGACCAGGGGAACTATAAGACCAGAGAAACTATACGACCAGGGGAACTATAAGACCAGGGAAACTATAAGACCAGGGAAACTATAAGATCAGGGAACTATAAGAATAGGGAAACTGACCAGGGAAACTATACGACCAGGGGAACTATAAGACCAGGGGAACTATATGACCAGGGGAACTATAAGACCAGGGAAACTATAAGACCAGGGAACTATAAGATCAGGGAAAGTATAAAACCAGGGAAACTATAAGACCAGGGAAACTATAAGACCAGGGAAACTATATGACCAGCGGAACTATAAGACCAGGGAACCTATACGATCAGGGGAACTGACCAGGGAAACTATAAGACCAGGGAAACTATAAAACCAGGGAAACTATAATACCAGGGAAACTATATGACGAGGGGAACTATAAGACCAGGGAAACTATATGATCAGGGGAACTGACCAGAGAAACTATAAGACCAGGGAAACTATAAAACCAGGGAAACTATAATACCAGGGAAACTATATGACCAGGGGAACTATATGACCAGGGGAACTATAAGACCAGGGAAACTATACGATCAGGGGAACTGACCAGGGAAACTATAAGACCAGGGAAACTATAAAACCAGGGAAACTATAAGACCAGGGAAACTATAAGAGCAGGGAAACTATAAGACCAGGGGAACTATATGACCAGGGGAACTATAAGACCAGGGAAACTATAAGACCAGAGAAACTATACGACCAGGAGAACTATAAGACCAGGGGAACTATAAGACCAGGGAAACTATACAACCAGGGGAACTATAAGACCGGGAAACTATACGACCAGGGGTACTATAAGACCAGGGGAACTATAAGACCAGGGAAACTATAAGACGGGGAAACTATACAATCAGGGGAACTATACGACCAGGGGAACTATAAGACCAGGGAAACTATATGACCAGAGAAGCTATACGACCAGAGAAGCTATACCACCAGGGGAGCTATAAGACCAGGGGAACTATAAGACCAGGGAAACTATAAGACCAGAGAAACTATACGACCAGGGGAACTATAAGACCAGGGGTACTATAAGACCAGGGAAACTATACAACCAGGGAACTATAAGACCAGGGAAACTATAAGACCAGGGGAACTATAAGACCAGGGAAACTATAAGACCAGGGGAACTATAAGACAAGCGAAACTATAAGACCAGGGGAACTATACGATCAGGGGAACTGACCAGGGAAACTACACGACCAGGGAAACTATAAGACCAGGGGAACTATAAGACCAGAGAAACTATACGACCAGGGGAACTATAAGACCAGGGAAACTATAAGACCAGGGAAACTATAAGATCAGGGAAACTATACGATAAGGGGAACTGACCAGGGAAACTATACGACCAGGGGAACTATAAGACCAGGGGAACTATATGACCAGGGGAACTATAAGACCAGGGAAACTATAAGACCAGGGAACTATAAGATCAGGGAAAGTATAAAACCAGGGAAACTATAAGACCAGGGAAACTATAAGACCAGGGAAACTATATGACCAGGGGAACTATAAGACCAGGGAAACTATACGATCAGGGGAACTGACCAGGGAAACTATAAGACCAGGGAAACTATAAAACCAGGGACACTATAATACCAGGGAAACTATATGACGAGGGAACTATAAGACCAGGGAAACTATATGATCAGGGAACTGACCAGAGAAACTATAAGACCAGGGAAACTATAAAACCAGGGAAACTATAATACCAGGGAAACTATATGACCAGGGGAACTATATGACCAGGGGAACTATAAGACCAGGGAAACTATACGATCAGGGGAACTGACCAGGGAAACTATAAGACCAGGGAAACTATAAAACCAGGGAAACTATAAGACCAGGGAAACTATAAGAGCAGGGAAACTATAAGACCAGGGGAACTATATGACCAGGGGAACTATAAGACCAGGGAAACTATAAGACCAGAGAAACTATACGACCAGGAGAACTATAAGACCAGGGGAACTATAAGACCAGGGAAACTATACAACCAGGGGAACTATAAGACCGGGGAAACTATACGACCAGGGGTACTATAAGACCAGGGGAACTATAAGACCAGGGAAACTATAAGACGGGGAAACTATACAATCAGGGGAACTATACGACCAGGGGAACTATAAGACCAGGGAAACTATATGACCAGAGAAGCTATACGACCAGAGAAGCTATACCACCAGGGGAGCTATAAGACCAGGGGAACTATAAGACCAGGGAAACTATAAGACCAGAGAAACTATACGACCAGGGGAACTATAAGACCAGGGGTACTATAAGACCAGGGAAACTATACAACCAGGGGAACTATAAGACCAGGGAAACTATAAGACCAGGGGAACTATAAGACCAGGGAAACTATAAGACCAGGGGAACTATAAGACAAGCGGAACTATAAGACCAGGGGAACTATACGATCAGGGGAACTGACCAGGGAAACTACACGACCAGGGAAACTATAAGACCAGGGGAACTATAAGACCAGAGAAACTATACGACCAGGGGAACTATAAGACCAGGGAAACTATAAGACCAGGGAAACTATAAGATCAGGGAACTATAAGAATAGGGAAACTATATGATCAGGGGAACTGACCAGAGAAACTATAAGACCAGGGAAACTATAAAACCAGGGAAACTATAATACCAGGGAAACTATATGACCAGGGGAACTATATGACCAGGGGAACTATAAGACCAGGGAAACTATACGATCAGGGGAACTGACCAGGGAAACTATAAGACCAGGGAAACTATAAAACCAGGGAAACTATAAGACCAGGGAAACTATATGAGCAGGGAAACTATAAGACCAGGGGAACTATATGACCAGGGGAACTATAAGACCAGGGAAACTATATGACCAGAGAAGCTATACGACCAGAGAAGCTATACCACCAGGGGAGCTATAAGACCAGGGGAACTATAAGACCAGGGAAACTATAAGACCAGAGAAACTATACGACCAGGGAACTATAAGACCAGGGGTACTATAAGACCAGGGAAACTATACAACCAGGGGAACTATAAGACCAGGGAAACTATAAGACCAGGGGAACTATAAGACCAGGGAAACTATAAGACCAGGGAACTATAAGACAGGGAACTATAAGACCAGGGGAACTATACGATCAGGGAACTGACCAGGGAAACTACAGACCAGGGAAACTATAAGACCAGGGGAACTATAAGACCAGAGAAACTATAAAACCAGGGAACTATAAGACCAGGGAAACTATAAGACCAGGGAAACTATAAGATCAGGGAACTATAAGAATAGGGAAACTATATGATCAGGGGAACTGACCAGAGAAACTATAAGACCAGGGAAACTATAAAACCAGGGAAACTATAATACCAGGGAAACTATAAGACCAGGGAAACTATAAAACCAGGGAAACTATAATACCAGGGAAACTATAAGACCAGGGAAACTATACAATCAGGGGAACTGACCAGGGAAACTATAAGACCAGGGAAACTATAAAACCAGGGAAACTATAAGACCAGTGAAACTATAAGACCAGGGGAATTATATGACCAGGGGAACTATATGACCAGGGGAACTATTAGACCAGGGGAACTATTAGACCAGGGAAACTATAAAACCAGGGAAACTATAAGACCAGGGAAACTATAAGACCAGGGAAACTATAAGACCAGGGGAACTATATGACCAGGGGAACTATAAGACCAGGGAAACTATAAGACCAGAGAAACTATAAGACCAGGGGAACTATAAGACCAGGGGACCTATAAGGCCAGGGGAACTATAAGACCAGGGAAACTATACAACCAAGGGAATTATATGACTAGGGAAACTATAAGACCAGGGAACTATAAGACAAGGGAAACTTTAAGACCAGGGGAACTATAAGACCAGGAAACTATAAGACCAGGGAAACTATAAGACCAGGGAACTATAAGAATAGGGAAACTATAAGACCAGATAAGGGGAACTGACCAGGGAAACTATACGACCAGGGGAACTATAAGACCAGGGGAACTATATGACCAGGGGAACTATAAGACCATGGAAACTATAAGACCAGGGAACTATAAGACCAGGAAAAGTATAAAACCAGGGAAACTATAAGACCAGGGAAACTATACGATCAGGGGAACTATATGACCAGGGAACTATAAGACCAGGGAAACTATACGATCAGGGGAACTGACCAGGGAAACTATAAGATCAGGGAAACTATAAAACCAGGGAAACTATAATACCAGGGAAACTATATGACCAGGGGAACTATATGACCAGGGAACTATAAGAACAGGGAAACTATACGATCAGGGGAACTGACCAGGGAAACTATAAGACCAGGGAAACTATAAAACCAGAGAAACTATAATACCTGGAAAACTATATGACCAGGGGAACTATATGACCAGGGGAACTATAAGACCAGGGGAACTATAAGACCAGGAAAAGTATAAAACCAGGGAAACTATAATACCAGGGAAACTATATGACCAGGGGAACTATATGACCAGGGGAACTATAAGACCAGGGAAACTATACGATCAGGGGAACTGACCAGGGAAACTATAAGACCAGGGAAACTATAAAACCAGGAAACTATAATACCAGGGAAACTATATGACCAGGGAACTATATGACCAGGGAACTATAAGAACAGGGAAACTATATGATCAGGGGAACTGACCAGGGAAACTATAAGACCAGGGAAACTATAAAACCAGGGAAACTATAATACCTGGAAAACTATATGACCAGGGGTACTATATGACCAGGGGAACTATAAGACCAGGAAACTATACGATCAGGGAACAGACCAGGGAAACTATAAGACCAGGGAAACTATAAAACCAGGGAAACTATAAGACCAGGGAAACTATAAGACCAGGGGAACTATATGACCAGGGGAACTATATGACCAGGGGAACTATTAGACCAGGGGAACTATTAGACCAGGGAAACTATAAAACCAGGGAAACTATAAGACCAGGGAAACTATAAGACCAGGGAAACTATAAGACCAGGGGAACTATATGACCAGGGGAACTATAAGACCAGGGAAACTATAAGACCAGGGAAACTATACGATCAGGGGAACTGACCAGGGAAACTATATGACCAGGGGAACTATAAGACCAGGGGAACTATAAGACCAGGGAAACTATAAGACCAGGGAAACTATAAGACCAGGGAAACTATACGATCAGGGAACTATACGACCAGGGGAACTATACGACCAGGGGAGCTATAAGAACAGGGAAACTATAAGAACAGAGAAACTATACGACCAGGGGAACTATAAGACCAGGGAACTATAAGACCATGGAAACTATACAACCAGGGAACTATAAGACCAGGAAACTATAAGACCAGGGAAACTATAAGACCAGGGAACTATAACACAAGGAAACTATAAGACCAGGGGAACTATACGATCAGGGGAAGTGACCAGGGAAACTATACGACCAGGGAAACTATAAGACCAGGGGAACTATAAGACCAGAGAAACTATACGACCAGGGGAACTATAAGACCAGGGAAACTATAAGACCAGGGAAACTATAAGATCAGGGAACTATAAGAATAGGGAAACTGACCAGGGAAACTATACGACCAGGGAACTATAAGACCAGGGAACTATATGACCAGGGAACTATAAGACCAGGGAAACTATAAGACCAGGGAACTATAAGATCAGGGAAAGTATAAAACCAGGGAAACTATAAGACCAGGGAAACTATAAGACCAGGGAAACTATATGACCAGCGGAACTATAAGACCAGGGAACCTATACGATCAGGGGAACTGACCAGGGAAACTATAAGACCAGGGAAACTATAAAACCAGGGAAACTATAATACCAGGGAAACTATATGAGAGGGGAACTATAAGACCAGGGAAACTATATGATCAGGGAACTGACCAGAGAAACTATAAGACCAGGGAAACTATAAAACCAGGGAAACTATAATACCAGGGAAACTATATGACCAGGGGAACTATATGACCAGGGGAACTATAAGACCAGGGAAACTATACGATCAGGGAACTGACCAGGGAAACTATAAGACCAGGGAAACTATAAAACCAGGGAAACTATAAGACCAGGGAAACTATAAGAGCAGGGAAACTATAAGACCAGGGGAACTATATGACCAGGGAACTATAAGACCAGGGAAACTATAAGACCAGAGAAACTATACGACCAGGAGAACTATAAGACCAGGGGAACTATAAGACCAGGGAAACTATACAACCAGGGAACTATAAGACCGGGGAAACTATACGACCAGGGGTACTATAAGACCAGGGGAACTATAAGACCAGGAAACTATAAGACGGGGAAACTATACAATCAGGGGAACTATACGACCAGGGAACTATAAGACCAGGGAAACTATATGACCAGAGAAGCTATACGACCAGAGAAGCTATACCACCAGGGGAGCTATAAGACCAGGGAACTATAAGACCAGGGAAACTATAAGACCAGAGAAACTATACGACCAGGGGAACTATAAGACCAGGGGTACTATAAGACCAGGGAAACTATACAACCAGGGGAACTATAAGACCAGGGAAACTATAAGACCAGGGGAACTATAAGACCAGGGAAACTATAAGACCAGGGGAACTATAAGACAAGCGAAACTATAAGACCAGGGGAACTATACGATCAGGGGAACTGACCAGGGAAACTACACGACCAGGGAAACTATAAGACCAGGGGAACTATAAGACCAGAGAAACTATACGACCAGGGGAACTATAAGACCAGGGAAACTATAAGACCAGGGAAACTATAAGATCAGGGAAACTATACGATAAGGGGAACTGACCAGGGAAACTATACGACCAGGGGAACTATAAGACCAGGGGAACTATATGACCAGGGGAACTATAAGACCAGGGAAACTATAAGACCAGGGAACTATAAGATCAGGGAAAGTATAAAACCAGGGAAACTATAAGACCAGGGAAACTATAAGACCAGGGAAACTATATGACCAGGGGAACTATAAGACCAGGGAAACTATACGATCAGGGGAACTGACCAGGGAAACTATAAGACCAGGGAAACTATAAAACCAGGGACACTATAATACCAGGGAAACTATATGACGAGGGGAACTATAAGACCAGGGAAACTATATGATCAGGGGAACTGACCAGAGAAACTATAAGACCAGGGAAACTATAAAACCAGGGAAACTATAATACCAGGGAAACTATATGACCAGGGGAACTATATGACCAGGGGAACTATAAGACCAGGGAAACTATACGATCAGGGGAACTGACCAGGGAAACTATAAGACCAGGGAAACTATAAAACCAGGGAAACTATAAGACCAGGGAAACTATAAGAGCAGGGAAACTATAAGACCAGGGGAACTATATGACCAGGGGAACTATAAGACCAGGGAAACTATAAGACCAGAGAAACTATACGACCAGGAGAACTATAAGACCAGGGAACTATAAGACCAGGGAAACTATACAACCAGGGGAACTATAAGACCGGGGAAACTATACGACCAGGGGTACTATAAGACCAGGGAACTATAAGACCAGGGAAACTATAAGACGGGGAAACTATACAATCAGGGGAACTATACGACCAGGGGAACTATAAGACCAGGGAAACTATATGACCAGAGAAGCTATACGACCAGAGAAGCTATACCACCAGGGGAGCTATAAGACCAGGGGAACTATAAGACCAGGGAAACTATAAGACCAGAGAAACTATACGACCAGGGGAACTATAAGACCAGGGGTACTATAAGACCAGGGAAACTATACAACCAGGGAACTATAAGACCAGGGAAACTATAAGACCAGGGGAACTATAAGACCAGGGAAACTATAAGACCAGGGGAACTATAAGACAAGCGGAACTATAAGACCAGGGGAACTATACGATCAGGGGAACTGACCAGGGAAACTACACGACCAGGGAAACTATAAGACCAGGGGAACTATAAGACCAGAGAAACTATACGACCAGGGGAACTATAAGACCAGGGAAACTATAAGACCAGGGAAACTATAAGATCAGGGAACTATAAGAATAGGGAAACTATATGATCAGGGGAACTGACCAGAGAAACTATAAGACCAGGGAAACTATAAAACCAGGGAAACTATAATACCAGGGAAACTATATGACCAGGGGAACTATATGACCAGGGGAACTATAAGACCAGGGAAACTATACGATCAGGGGAACTGACCAGGGAAACTATAAGACCAGGGAAACTATAAAACCAGGGAAACTATAAGACCAGGGAAACTATATGAGCAGGGAAACTATAAGACCAGGGGAACTATATGACCAGGGGAACTATAAGACCAGGGAAACTATAAGACCAGAGAAACTATACGACCAGGAGAACTATAAGACCAGGGGAACTATAAGACCAGGGAAACTATACAACCAGGGGAACTATAAGACCGGGGAAACTATACGACCAGGGGTACTATAAGACCAGGGGAACTATAAGACCAGGGAAACTATAAGACAAGGGAAACTATACAATCAGGGGAACTATACGACCAGGGGAACTATAAGACCAGGGAAACTATATGACCAGAGAAGCTATACGACCAGAGAAGCTATACCACCAGGGGAGCTATAAGACCAGGGGAACTATAAGACCAGGGAAACTATAAGACCAGAGAAACTATACGACCAGGGGAACTATAAGACCAGGGGTACTATAAGACCAGGGAAACTATACAACCAGGGGAACTATAAGACCAGGGAAACTATAAGACCAGGGGAACTATAAGACCAGGGAAACTATAAGACCAGGGGAACTATAAGACAAGCGGAACTATAAGACCAGGGGAACTATACGATCAGGGGAACTGACCAGGGAAACTACACGACCAGGGAAACTATAAGACCAGGGGAACTATAAGACCAGAGAAACTATACGACCAGGGGAACTATAAGACCAGGGAAACTATAAGACCAGGGAAACTATAAGATCAGGGAACTATAAGAATAGGGAAACTATATGATCAGGGGAACTGACCAGAGAAACTATAAGACCAGGGAAACTATAAAACCAGGGAAACTATAATACCAGGGAAACTATAATACCAGGGAAACTATATGACCAGGGGAACTATATGACCAGGGGAACTATAAGACCAGGGAAACTATACGATCAGGGGAACTGACCAGGGAAACTATAAGACCAGGGAAACTATAAAACCAGGGAAACTATAAGACCAGGGAAACTATATGAGCAGGGAAACTATAAGACCAGGGGAACTATATGACCAGGGAAACTATAAGACCAGAGAAACTATACGACCAGGAGAACTATAAGACCAGGGGAACTATAAGACCAGGGAAACTATACAACCAGGGGAACTATAAGACCGGGGAAACTATACGACCAGGGGTACTATAAGACCAGGGGAACTATAAGACCAGGGAAACTATAAGACGAGGGAAACTATACAATCAGGGGAACTATACGACCAGGGGAACTATAAGACCAGGGAAACTATATGACCAGAGAAGCTATACGACCAGAGAAGCTATACCACCAGGGGAGCTATAAGACCAGGGGAACTATAAGACCAGGGAAACTATAAGACCAGAGAAACTATACGACCAGGGGAACTATAAGACCAGGGGTACTATAAGACCAGGGAAACTATACAACCAGGGGAACTATAAGACCAGGGAAACTATAAGACCAGGGAACTATAAGACCAGGGAAACTATAAGACCAGGGAACTATAAGACAAGGGAACTATAAGACCAGGGGAACTATACGATCAGGGGAACTGACCAGGAAACTACACGACCAGGGAAACTATAAGACCAGGGGAACTATAAGACCAGAGAAACTATACGACCAGGGGAACTATAAGACCAGGGAAACTATAAGACCAGGGAAACTATAAG